>NC_084558.2:23420827-23453327 GCF_033978685.3 Nerophis lumbriciformis | reverse complement strand
GCTGTAGATGTTATCGTCACATATGCATGTACAGTAGATGGCAGTATTGTCCTGTTTAAGAGTGTCACAACATTGCTGTTTACGGCAGACAAACTGCTTTACGGTAGACGAAAACGTGACTGCTGTTGTTGTGTGTTGTTACCACGCTGGGAGGATGTTAATGAAACGGCCTAACAATAAACCCACATAAGAAACCAAGAACTCGCCCTCCATCATTCTACAGTTATAACGTGATTGGGCAGGCACGCTGTTTACATTGTGGGAAAGCGGACGTGAAAACAGGCTGTCGACACGTCACGTCACTCAGGTCCGCATGAATTTCGGGAGATTTTCGAGAGAAAATTTGTCCCGGGAGGTTTTCGGGAGAGGCGCTGAATTTCGGGAGTCTCCCGGGAAATCCGGGAGGGTTGGCAAGTGTGACCACGGGGTCTCTCTGTGTGGAGTTTGCATGTTGTACTCGTGACTGCGTGAGTTCCCTCCGGGTACTCCGGCTTCCTCCCACCTCCAAAGAAAAGTGGAGATGGACAAGCGTTAGAAAATGGATGGATGGATACACTATATATATATATATATATATATATATATATATATATATATATATATATATATTTATATATACTCACACACACACACACACACACACACACACACACACACACACACACACATATATATACATATATGCAGTGTGTATATATATATATATATAATATATATATATATATATATATATATATATATATATATATATATATATATATGTATATATATGTATACGGTCTATCTAGCTAAGTTAATTTGTTTTGCATTTTGTTTCCTTACTGTACACAGAAATTAACCGAACCATGGCCTTAAAACCGAAGTACGTACTGAACAGTGACCGTTTTATAGGTGTACAGTAAGTAATGCATGCAAATATTTAATTGCGAGCATATTCTCTGTAAGGCTACTGGGATGTTCGCTTTTTTTCTGCGTCTGCGTTGCATTCATTGTTTAATGAGTTAGGAAGTGTTGAATTTCTGGTTGGCTTACAAGCAGACGGAGGCCTTCTTTCCTTCAAAAGAAGCTTGATTTTTTGTGATTTTGGCTTTTAAGTTTACTTAGACAAATGTTAGCGTGCATTCTGTTAGATCAGTTGAATATGTCGGCTTGAGGCATTCAAAAACCAAATTCCAAATCTTCACATCACATCTCCAGTCAAGCACTGATCATCATTGGGTAATTGTGTGAGTTATGGTGGCTTTTTACTTATGAATATACAATCTGCTTAACTACACTTGCAACCACCAGCGGAAATCCAGCTCTCTCCAAACAAAATTCTGTTCTGTCTATTTTTCCTTGTCATTTCAATTGACGCTGACAGGAAACGATAATCTCAGCACTCTAAAGTAAGGTTCAGCTGGGATAGGCTCCATCACGACCGAGAGGGACAAGCGGTAGAAAATAAATGGATGTTAACATACTGTATCCAAGCTGGAGGCGGTGAGTTCAGAGATCTTATAGATATTATCTTGTGCGTCTTGATTGACGCTATAGGATGGCTGTGCTCCAGTTTGACTACTTTGCTGTAATCATGACTTGCACATTCAGGGAAATTTATCAGCCATCTTTTTCCTGTCTCATTGTAATTTCAACAACTGAGGGCAAAGCTTAAACTAACCATATTTAGAATAATAGGAAGGTTAACTCTGAGGTTTCAAGGACATGCTACTTATCAAGTGGCGGGGTGAAACTCCTGCTGCTACCAGCCAAGGAAAACATTGCCAAAACAAATTTAATACTCATCTTTCTCCACCACCAAGTAGGAACAGATGGAGGGGTTGGCAGCATTTATTCGCTGAACCTTCACTTTGAGTTAAATGCTTGTTCGTTTGCTATATATACACATGTCTACTATCCACCATCTGTGTGGTGAGCTTGGTTCAGGTGAGCTGATTAGTTTTTCACTTCAACAACTATAGTCAGGCGGCCCTCATTTTGACCCAAATTTCCAGAAACACTGTCCTAAAAATATCATAAAAACATAACATGCATAATGTCAAAATATCTCCTAAGGATTCTTTTTCTTTGGCCTTTTTTTGGTCATACGTACTGCGAAAGGATACCTATGGCAAAGGGAGAAATGTGCCATAGAACCACATATTAAACTTACTCTGCCACAGCAGTGTTCTGTGGTCAGATCTAAGTCTATGATGTTGAAACCTGCTCATATGAACTGAAGAGTCCAGTTGCAATTGATTGAAATCCCTGAGAATACAGTGACCCGGATGAATGAAAAAATCCATAAACATGTGGCACAGCTGCTTTGTACAATATGAACAATATTATTTCAGTGCATGCAACATTTGGGTTTTGAATTGGACACCAAACAATGTGACAGAGGCAGGCACAGTTGGCAACATATTAAGCTGGTTGCTCACAATCTGTCATGCCAGCGGAATAACAAGTTAAAGACTGAACAATCAAGCTAATAAGTACCAAAATAAGGTAATCCTACTCAGACTGACGGAATTGTGGACCTGGATTTTAAACATTTACAGTACTTTAAGCTTTTAATAGTATTAATAATGCTTCAGCACCAATGTTTTTAAAGCAGCAGTTTCATATTCCGGCAGGGGTTTTAGACATTGACGCACACATGACAATCATGAATATTGTGCAAAAAAATAATCTACAAAATATCTGGGGCGGGGCAAAAAGGACCAGCAAGCCCAAAACACTATCAGAAGCACTAACTAATTAAAAACTTAAATTCTAGTATTTGTTCCATGAAATTGTATTACCGTAAATTGCCAACTACAAGCCGTTACTTTTTTCCTACGCTTTGAAGCCTGCGGCTCCTAAAGTGGTGCAGCTAATTTATGGATTTTTTTCCGCTAACGACCAATTTTTTTTAGTTCAACGTGACGTGAGAAGAAAGAATGCTGCCTCTGGTCGGTGGAGAATTGCTGGGAGAGAACGACCCCTACATTTGTGTCAAAAACATCCACCTCAATGAAAAATTGGAGGGAACGGTCAGGGTAACAAAGAACAGGTGCAGACGTTAACAGTTTCTTCATCTTAAATAACGTGACGCAAGCTTCAGAAGTCCAAATAAACGGAACCTTAGTGGAAGTCAGCTTAGTTGGCAAGCAGCTCAGCAACGCGGCGAAAATTATGAATAAACCAACTGTAAAACTTTGAGAAGCCCAGGAACATCTGAAGGTGCTTTCTGGAAATTGGTGTAGTCCCAGCCCTGTGGCTAATTAGACCTTAAACAGTGTAAAAATAGCCCCTGCACCTGCAGCACTTAGCCGAAGTTCGTGTCTCGTTTTGTAGGTATCTGCTGGTTGTAAGGCCAATAATTGGTTCCAAAACTATCTACCGTAATTGCTGAAGCCCACCAGAGAGTACAAAACCCCAGGGACACAGCCAGTCTACCACCGCTTTGACCTTAGCGGGATGGGTTCTAAGTTTACCTCTTTTACAATAAATCACAAAAAGGCAATGGACGCCGAATGAAGTGAACACTTTTCAGCCTTAACAGCTTGTTTTAAAGTAAACTTTGGACGACTAATTGGACTTGCTGGACATGTTCGTCAAAAGTCGAGAAATAAATCAAAATATCCAGGTAAACGAAACGGAAACACCATGTAATGTCCCAAAAAATGTCATTAATGAGGCCCTTAAAAACGGCAGGTGCGTTTGTCAAACCAAACGGCATAACCCGGTACTCGAAATGCCCGAGGTGGGTGTTGAACGCCATTTTTCCATTCGTCCCCATTCCGGATGCGAACAAGATGATACGTGTTACGTAGGTCAAGTTTTGTAAAAAAAAAAATAGCTGACTGCTGTCAGAAGTGCTACTGACAATTTTCATTATGTTTGGGTTTTCCTGTGTTTATAATCACTTCCTGTCCTGGTGCTCTTGTTTTTGTCAGTGTTTCCTGTTTGGTCTCTGTGTTTTGCAGCACCGTTACTTTCTGTTCCATGTCCTGTCAGCACACCTGTTCCTCGTTTAATTAGTTCTATTTAGTTCTACCTGGGTCTCTCCTTCAGTGCTGGATCCTTGTTCCTTGGAGACTGATGCTGAGTGTGCTGTTTCGGTTTGTTCCCTGCTTCCTTGTAAGTAATACATTGGTTTTTTTACTTGCATTCCGCCTGCCATTCTCTGCATCCTCGGGGTCACGCCCAAGCAACGCTCACCTGACCTTGACAACTGCAAGGGAGTAAACAGTGAATCTAAGAGTGGAAGTGGATACTTGTTCCTGACTATTATTTGATTAAGATTGTGGTAGTCTATGCAAGGACGTAGTGACTTGTACTTCTTCTCAACAAACAAAAATCAGGCGGCTACAGGAGAGGTCCAAGGGCAAATGAGTCCTGCAGCTAATGATGTGTCTATATACTCCTCGAGCGCCTTGAGTTTGGTGTTAGACACCTTGTAAATGCGGGTAGACGGCAATGTGGCTCCTGCTAGCAAATCAATGCCAGAATCATAGGGACAGTAGGGGTGGGGGGAGATAGGGTGTGATCCTTGCTAAAAACCTCTTTGAGATCATGATAGTTGGGTGGTACGTTGGACAAGTCTATGACCTCATTAGGGGACGTACGTGGCGGTGTGTGTGGCCCAGCGGCTGAACAGAGACAATGTGTGTGGCAGGTAACACTCCAATTAACAATAGCTGAACGTGGAAAATCGATGTGCGGGTTGTGCTTGTGCAGCCAGGTTAACCCAAGAATTACGGGGGCCGAACGAGAGGGCATAACGAAAAAGGTTAGTGTTTCACAATTATTCCTAGACAAGCGCCGGTTGAGAGAGTGGGTCTGATGACTAATAATGTCTAATAGGCGCCCGTCTATAGAGAAAACACCTTCTTGGGTACGGTACAGACAGCTCAAAAACAGGAATATCATGGAGTCTTATGAATACAAAGTCCAAAAAAGTATCATCTGCCCCAGAGTCTGAGTGTGCTAATGTCTATGTAATGGTTAAGCTAGGATAGTTTACTTTGAAGCTGCATTCTGCTTGTGCCCGACGAAGGAGAACTTTGACCTCTGGTGGGCGAACCAACCGGAGAGCGTGGGCGCAAGCATGGTTGTGAGGCAAAAAGCGACCGCGACTTGCAGCGGGAGCTGAGGTGATCAGCTGTGCCACAGTACAAGCAGAGTCAGAGGCGAAGACGGCGGTCCCTCTCGAGGGTGATGAGCCAACTACCTCCCAGCTGCATTGGCTCCTTAGTCTGCCAAGTTGGAGAGGTGTCGCTGAGAACGAGTGGCCCCGTCATGTCAACTAGTGCAGATGGGTTGCTTGATGGAGATTGTCCCCGTCGTCAACCCCTCCTCTCCTCCAATAGGCGGATGTCGATCTGCACTACCAGCTCGATGAAGTCGTCAAGGTCCGTCGGGAGTGTCAGCGGGATCATCAAGTGGCGGATCTCGTCACCAAGCCCGAGGAAGAAAGCGTCCAACAGCGTCGATGGACCCCAGTCACAGCCGGTGGTCAAGGTACAGAACTCGATAGCATACTAGTCAGCGACCCGCCGTGTACCTTGTTGGAACATGCAAAGGGACTTTGCCCGGGAGTCGCCGCTGGAATATCTGCCTCAGACCTTTGGAAAAAGCGGCATATAAGGCACTTGCGGTGGTCTGATGGTTCAATTCCGCCGTGGCCCATGCACCCGTGCGGCCAGACAAAAGCCACTTTTGCCCGCTCCAAGGTGAAAGTGGTAGCTTGTGGCTTGAAGTGGAGCTCATATTGTGTCAAAAATTGTCTTACATCGTCTCAACAAAGGGCGGTTTTGCAAAAACAAGCCCACGGTGAAAACAGAAAACAAACAAAAAAATTTAAACTAGGGCGCTAGGCAGAGCTAGGAAAAAACTGGACAGAATTGGATTACCGGAGAGTAGCTACAATACAGACGAAACTGCGAGCGTGAATACGACATGGAAAAACACAGCTCCGGCGTCAACATGCTGCACTAGAATGGTTAAATAGTGTGACCGTTAATTAGATTCAGGTGTGCTCTGCTGTCTCGAGCCTGCCCCAATCACACTGTGGGAGAGAGAGAGATAGTGAGAACAGGTGCGGGGACAGAAAACAAACACACCAGAACCCAACAATACCACAGAAACAAATGACAATAAACAGAAATAAAATTAATATTAATATTATTAATACTAGGAGTACCTAGGAGTCTTGTTCACGAGTGAGGGAAGAGTGAATCGTGAGATCGACAAGCGGATCGGTGCGGCGTCTTCAGTAATGCGGACGCTGTATCGATCCGTTGTGGTGAAGAAGGAGCTGAGCCGGACGGCAAAGCTCTCAATTTACCGGTCGTTCTACTTTCCCATCCTCACCTATGGTCATGAGCTTTGGGTTATGACCGAAAGGACAAGATCACGGGTACAAGCGGCCGGAATGAGTTTCCTCCGCCAGGTGGCGGGTCTCTCCCTTAGAGATAGGGTGAGAAGCTCTGCCATTCGGGGGGAGCTCAAAGTAAAGCCGCTGCTCCTCCACATCGAGAGGAGCCAGATGAGGTGGTTCGGGCATCTGTCAGGATGCCACCCGAAACGCCTCCCGAGGGAGGTGTTTAGGGCACGTCCAACCGGTAGGAGGCCACGGGGAAGACCCAGGACACGTTGGGAAGATTATGTCTCCCGGCTGGCCTGGGAACGCCTCGGGATGCCCCGGGAAGAGCTGGACGAAGTGGCTGGAAAGAGGAAAGTCTGGGATTCCCTGCTTAGGCTGCTGCCCCCCGACCCGACCTCGGATAAGCGGAAGAAGATGGATGGGTGGATAGATGGATGGATTATTAATACTATTATATGCGGGTCTTTCAGGGATATATTAAAGTATGTCCACATTGCAGACATGTCACCGCCAGAAATATCACAGTTTCTTGGCATAGCATAAGTACAACTCTGAAACATATAATTTTATTGAAAAGAAGAGAAAATTACCTTTCAGCTTAACAGTCATTTTTAAACAATACAATAGAACATGAAAAAATTGGAAAATATGTGTTTAAAATAGATAGCAAAAAAAATATACTCAATTATTTTTAAATAATAATAATGATAAAATGCAGTTCTTAATGCAGTTTACTTGCAACTCAAGCTACAACATTAATATCGTCTCTGTAACAAAACTACATGAAACGCAAATTAATGCAATCATTAAGAGGCTCAAAAAGATCACAAAATAAATAATTGATATGACACTTTAAGTTTTATTTTAATGCTAAAATAACTTACATTTGAGGCAGCAAATTATCCAAACTCATCAAATACACACTTCAACAACTCCAAAACACATGTTGACAACCTTTGAGCAAGTCTCCAAAATATGTTGACATTCAGTTTTAAGCTCCTGCGTACTTTATTTTTATTTAATTTAAATTGAACATTATTCCTGTGCTTCTATTCTTCGCATCATGTTAGCCAGCTCGTGTGAGCCATCGTAGCATTCTATTGCATTCGAATGCACGGAATCTTTGAAATTGCCACAAACGCACCAGTACTGAGATGACTATAATTAAAGCACATTTACCTACGAGTTTCCTTCCGTCGTCATGACGCCATGTCTGTATTCTGCTCAGTTTGCATTCACATTGGAGTCACATTTTTTGTAAAGTGAACAACTACTTATAAAGATCAGATTTGACAAAAAAAATCCTAATTGGACATCCTACCCTGCAGTGTTGTGAACGCACTAAACGTAGCCTCAATGCTGCTGTGGTCTTGCTCGACCTTGCTAAGGTAACAATGAAAACGTGGACTGAATTTTCAGTATAGTAATGCAGACGTTACTGATGGAACAGTTTGGATTTGATGATAAGCGCTGACAAAGGGTCTTCAAATGATTCATAATCATAGTGAACAATGACATGTTATGTTGTTATTCATTTAAACTCATATTCCTGCATATCTATATTGATTTTTTGTAAAAGAAAAAAAAATCACACCAAATTATTTAGTGGGGCTTCAATGAGGCTAACAAACTAAAACATGGAAAGTAAATACACACATCTATGAGCAATTCATAGCAAGAAACAACTGTGAAGTTAAATTAATCTAAAGTGTTGCTCTCATGCTTTAATGCTGCATGTTACAATATTTGTAGGAAGAAAAGGCAAAAATATCTGTTTGACTCAGGATTTTGGGACGACAAAAAGTTAATCAGGTAGTTGTTTATGTCCGGAGAGATGTAAAGAGCATGCTCACTGCGTGATACTTGTTGGTTATTCTTAACAATTCAGTTTTGCTTTGTATCATTTAATATTCATATCATTAAATTGTGCAGTAATTGATTTTAGCTATTGCCTTTACTGCCAACGTGGAGGTGTCTGGTTGAGTCCAAACCAAAGGCTCAAGTACAAAATGCACCGCCGACCACTGCAGCAAAGATAAGACTACAGAGAACAAAGTACAAACCAAAAACTACACATAGAGCTGCAAAGAAAGTCTGCAAACAAAAATAATAAGTGTCACAAAAACATTGTCAAAGTCCAAAAGAGCAGATACTTCGGCTCAAGGTGTCCCGTTAAGCCGCGCATCCTCTTCGAGTAGTGAAACTTTGCGCCACTGAACATGTACAAAACTCAAAACCAGTGAAGTTGGCACGTTGTGTAAATCGTAAATACAAACTGAATACAATGATTTGCAAATCCTTTTCAACTTATATTCAATTGAATAGACTGCAAAGACAAAATATGTAATGTTTGCACTGAGAAACTTAATTTTGTTTTGCAAATAATCATTAACTTACAATTTAATCGCAGCGACACATTGCAAAAAAGTTGGCACAGGGACATTTTTACCACTGTGTTACATGGCCTTTCCTTTTAACAACACTCAGTAAACATTTGGGAACTGAGGAGACCAATTTTTGAAGCTTTTCAGGTGGAATTCTTTCTCATTTTTGCTTGAAGTACAGCTTACGTTGTTCAACAGTCCTGGGTCTCTGTTGTCGTATTTTACGCTACATAATGCGCCACACATTTTCAATGGGAGACAGGTCTGGACTACAGGCAAGCCTGTATAGTACCTGCACTCTTTTACAGTGAAGGCACGCTGTTGTAACACGTGCAGAATGTGGCTTGGCATTGTTTTGCTGAAATAAGCAGGGGCATATGTTGCTCCAAAACCTGTATGTACCTTTCAGCATTAATGGTGCCTTCACAGATGTGTAACTTACCCATGCCTTGGGCACTAATACACCCCCATACAATCACAGATGCTGGCTTTTGAACTTTGCGCCTATAACAGTCCGGATGGTTATTTACGATGGCCACAGTTTCCAAAAACAATTTGAAATGTGGACTTGTCAGACCACAGAACACGTTTCCACTTTGCATCAGTTCATCTTAGATGAGCTCGGGCCCAGCGAAGCCAGCGCTGTTTCTGGGTGTTGTTGATAAATGGCTTTGGTTTTGCATAGTAGAGTTTTGACTTGCACTTACAGATGTAGCGACGAACTATAGTTACTGACAGTTCCTGATCCCATGTGGTGACATCCTTTACACACTGATGTCGGTTTTTTATGCAGTACCGCCTGAGGGATCGAAGGTCACGGGCATTTAATGTTGGTATTCGGCTTTGCAGTGATTTCTCCAGATTCTCTGAACCTTTTGATGACATTGTGGACCGGAGATGGTGAACTCCTTAAATTCCTTGCAATCGCTCTTTGAAAAATGTTGTTCTTAAACTGTTGGACAATTTGCTCACGCATTTGTTCACCAGGTAGTGACCCACACCCAATCCTTGTTTGTGAATGACTGAGCCTTCCATGGAAGATGCTTTTATACCCAATCATGGCACCCACCTGTTCTCAGTTAGCCTGTTCACCTGTGTGATGTTCCAAATAAGTGTTTCCTCAACTTCCTCAGTCTTTTTTTTACCACTTTTTAAACATGTTGCTGGCATCAAATTCCAAATGAGCTAATATTTGCCAAAAATAACAATGTTTTCCAGTTCAAACATTAAGTATCTTGTCTTTGCAGTCTATTCAATTAAAAATAGGTTGAAAAGGATTAGCAAATCATTGTATTCTGTTTTGATTTACGATTTACACAAGGTGCCAACTTCACTGGTTTTGGGTTTTGTACATTCCAATACATTCTATACAGTTTCAAACTACAACATATTAAGCTGACAACAGGGTGTCTATTCTGACCTGTCAAGCTGACTCATAGCAAGGGCTCTTTGTGTTGTGAAAACCTTTATAAAATTGTTATGGCTAGCTAATCACTGCACAGGACGATAAAAATGTTGAGTCTCTGTGTCTCATAAACTTACAACTAATGTTAATACAATAATTACACATCCCAAAGATTTAATCAGTTACAGAAGTTCTGATGACTCCACCAAAGTGCTTCCTGATGGCGTTGTTGTGCCAAAGCCACCTGGACTATTATTCCTGGGAACTCACCCCCTCCATTGGAAGAATTGCTTGACCATGAATGCGTTTATCTGGGCCAGATGGACTATGTTTTGCATGGACTATAAGAAGAACAAATAATTTTTGATCGAGGCTTATTCCTCTCGGCTGGTGATAGCTGATTGTTGAAGGAAACCAAAGCTGCAATTTTCCCCTGTGACCTTTTTTTAATAAATGTTGTTAAATCTTGCAGAAGGAACTGACCTTTGACTGTTCAATCAAAGAATGCTGGTAGAGTCTAAAAGTATGTACAGTTAATAACCATGGAACAAAATTATTTTAGTTTACACTAATCTTCTATGGAAAATAACAATTTACGATGGTTGTCCTGTGCTTGTTGTGTTGGTGTTTTATTTCATGCAGAAAACCTTCAAAAAGCCTGTTTCCCTGGTTTGCCTGCTGTGCTAAATGAACTGATTTAATCAGCTAATGTTCAACTCTGGTCTCAAATCACAATGCTCTCTTCAATACTGTGTCATGTTCACCATTAACCTGAGATTGGTAGTGACAGGGAATGTGTGGTCCAACTTACTCCAGCTAGTGGGTTTTCTAATCCCGTAATTGATAGAGAGAGAAGGTGGAAGTAGCGAACAAAGACAAAAACTGGGAGGAGAAAATACTGAGAACATTCCCTTTCCAGTCTTTCTCCAATCAAACATATTAGAAAAAGCCTTGGAGAAGATTACATCCCATCTTCAGTGTGAGATTACTCCTGTTGTAGTGGCCTACTGTGAAAACTCAGTGTGGAAATAAAACTGGATGTCCAGCACCCTACTGACTCAAAAAGAACAGGAGGTTGATCTTACAGTGCATCTAGATAGTATTCACAGCGCTTCACGTTTTCCACATTTTTTAAAGTTACAGCCTTATTCCATAATTGTCATGTCTGTATGATCATGTTTTGTTTTAGTCATGTTCGGTTTTGTTTTTGGACTTTTTGTGCACTTTTGTTTGTTTGTCACCATAGCAACCATTAGTTTTCACCTGTCACGTCACGCACCTGTTTCACGTTTTGAGTCACGCACCTGTTTTCACTAATCATGTCTGTAGTATTTAAGTTCATTGTTTTCAGTTTGTCTTTCTGGCAATATCCGGATTCATACCCCTGTCACACTCTTACCTCTGCGCACTTCATAGTCCATGCCAAGTTTTTTTTGTTTATCAATGCCACAGTTAGTGTTTTTGTTTAATTGTTCACAGTTTCTGCCTATGTGCAAGTTTTGTTTTCAATAGCCTAGTTTTGTACCTCCGCCATTGTGCGCGCTTTTCGTTTGTTCCTTTTTGATATATAGTGTTTAAATAAATCATGTATTCACCTTCACGCCATGTCTGGTCCAAATCACTTGCACCTCGGGAGAACAAACCACGCCATAGTCCCAGTCGTGACAGATGTCGCCAGCAAGACAAACTGAAAACAATGAACTTAAATACTACAGACATGATTAGTGAAAACAGGTGCGTGACTCAAAACGTGAAACAGGTGCGTGACGTGACAGGTGAAAACTAATGGTTGCTATGGTGACAAACAAACAAAAGTGCACAAAAAGTCCAAAAACAAAACCAAACATGACTTAAACAAAACATGATCACACAGACATGACAATAATTACATTTATTTCTAGTTTGTTGTCAAATTTCTACAGACAAAATCCCATAATGACAACATGAAAAGTTTTTTTTGCATATTTATTAAACAATAATCAATTAAAATCACATGTGCATATGTATTCCCAGCTTTTGCTCAAAACTTTGTTGATGCATCTTTGGCAGCAATTACAGCCTCAAGTATTTTTGAATACGATGCCACAAGCTTGGCACACCTATCTTTGGGCAGTTTGGCCCATTCCTCTTTGCAGCACCTCTCAGGCTCCATCAGGTTGGATGGGAAGTGTTAGTTTTCATCCAGGATTTCTCTGTACATTGCTGCATTCATCTTAGTCTAGTCAGCTAGGTGACCAAGAACCAGATGGTCACTCTGTCAGAGTTACAGCATTCCTCTGTGGAGAGAGGAGAACCTTCCAGAAGGACAACCATCCCTGCAGCAAACCACCAATCAGGACTGTATGGTAGAGTGGCCAAACAGAAGCCATTTCTTCGTAAATAGTTTGCCAAAATGCACCTGAAAGACTCTCAGACCATGAAAAACAAAATTCTCTGGTCTAATGAGACAAAGATTGAACTCTTTGGTGTCAATGCCAGGCGTCATGTTTGAAGGAAACAGGCACCGCTCATCACCAGGCCAATACCATCCCTACAGTGAAGCATGGTGGTGTTGGGATGGTTTTCAGCAGTAGGAACTGGGAGACTAGTCAGGATTGAGATAAAGATGAATGCAGTAATGTACAGAGACATCCTGGATGAAAACCAACGCTTCCCATACAACCTGACAGAGCTTAAGAAGTGCTGCAAAGATAGGTGTGCCAAGCTTGTGACATCAAATTAGAAAAGATTTGAGGCTGTAATTACTGCCAAAGTTGCATAAACAAAGTATTGAGCAAAGGCTGTGAATACTAATGTGATTTTTACTTTTTTTGATTGGCAATGCTAATGCCCTAGTGCAGTGTTTTTCAACCACAGTGCCACGGCACAATAGTGTATCGTGAGATATTGTTTGGTGTGCCGTGGGAGCTTATGTCATTTCACCTAATTGGGTTACAAAGGTCCTGAGTAGTCCTGTGTTCAATCCCGGGCTCGGGATCTTTCTGTGTGGAGTTTGCATGTTGTCCCCGTAACTGCGTGGGTTCCCTCCGGGTACTCCGGCTTCCTCCTACTTCCAAAGACATGCACCTGGGGATAGGTTGATTGGCAACACTAAATTGGCCCTCGTGTGTGAATGTGAGTGTGAATGTTGTCTGTCTATCTGTGTTGGCCCTGCGATGAGGTGGCGACTTGTCCAGGGTGTACCCCGCCTTCCGCCCGATTGTAGCTGAGATAGGCTCCAGCACCCCCCGCGACCCCAAAGGGAATAAGCGGTAGAAAATGGATGGATGGATGGGTTAAAAATATTTTTTGCAAACCAGTAATTATAATCCGCAAATGTGCCGTTGTTGAGTGTCGGTGCTGTCTAGAGCTCGGCAGAGTAACCGTGTAATACTCTTCCATATCTGTAGGTGGCAGCAGGGAGCTAATTGCTTTGTAGATGTCGGGAACGACAACAATGGTTTGCAGGTAAAAAGGTATCTAATGCTTAAACCAAAAATAAACAAAAGGCGAGTGCCGCTAAGAAAAGGCATCGAAGCTTAGGGAAGGCTATGCAAAACTAAAACTGAACTGGCTGCAAAGTAAACAAAAACAGAATGCAGTGCGACAGCAAAGACTTACAACGTGTGGAGCAGACGGCGTCCACAAAGTACATCCGTAAATGCCATGACAATCAACAACAAAATAGGAGCGCAAGACAAGAACTAAAACACTACACACAGGAAAACACCAAAAAACTCAAAATAAGTCACAGCATGATGTGACAGGTCGTGACATACACCTACTATAGTGATGCATGCTTGGTTATGGTTTGAATTCATATCACACCATTTGCAAGGATGACTTTTTATTGTCAATATTGGCTGCTGAGTTTCATTTTTTTAAATGTTTTCTGGTGGTGTGCCTCAGAATCTTTTCAATGAAAAAAATGTGCCTCGGCTCAGAAAAGCTTGAAAAACACTGCACTAGTGTGTGAATGTGAGTGTGAATGTTGTCTGTCTATCTGTGTTCGCCCAGCAATGAGGTGGCGACTTGTCCAAAGTGTAAAATGCCTTCCGCCCCCGCATACCCCAAGAGAGACTAGCGGTAGAAATTGGATGACCTCAATATTTGTACCCAAATGCAAATTTTATGGTCAGAATGTCATCCAGAAATGTTTTTACTTAAATGCATGTCATTTATTTGCACAAAACCTGGTAAAAGTGTTATCTAAAGTTATTCCAGTTGTTTATAACTGACACAATGATCTGATAAGGCTTTGTTTCAAATGTTCCCTTTTTTATTAATAAGATGACTAAACCCTTAAACTCAAAGTTGGTTCTTTTAGACATTGTTAGTAAATACTGCTCATCAAGGTGTGCCACTATCTACATCTTTTAACATGGTGTCAGTAGAGACCATTAGTGAACCAATTAGCAGGATTAAGTCTTCTGCTTAAATATGATACATCCTTGTGTATTTAGACAGACACCATAGCTTCACCCTGTAACAAGTATCATACTTAGCTCACATAGAAGCAGCAGGCATCTTCTTAGCACTCTTCAGATGGAATTATTCCGTTTTTATTTGTCAGTTTTTTCATTAAGTAGAGAGTGGTTTTGGTCAGTTTTGTCACAAACCAATGAGTGTTTATGGCATTCTTAACGATTTAAAGGGGTCATATACATTATTATATCGTAAATTTAAAACACCTCCTTGTGATTTACACAGCATGTAATGGCGGTTCTTTGGTCAACATTTTGAATACATTATGTTTTACAGACCATCTTCATGACACTTTCTGGCCGTCTCCAGGATGCGCTATTTTGTGGGCGGTCTTATTTACGTGCCTCCACATCAACAGCGTCTTTTCCCTGTCATCCATGTTGTAGTTTTTAGCACTTTCATAGCGAGTCTACTGTCAGATACACTGTATGTTCAAGTATATGCTAATCTGTTTTACAAATGGCAAAAGGAGGATGCATATGCATACAAGCCAGTCTGCGACACCACCAAAAAGATAGACAAAAAGAAAGCGCTTATTGACTACAACGTTGGACGACAATGTCGGATTCGCGCTAAGTAAATATCTACTGTACCATATATCAATCAATCAAGTGTCTCAAAGGGCTGCACAAGCCACAACGACATCCTCGGTACAGAGCCCACATAAGGGCAAGGAAAAACTTACCCCAGTGCGTGAGTTGGATATGGATATGGACAGTGACGTGCAGTCACTAGAGGCAGGTGAGGCGGGGCCTCACCTGCCATCATGGAAATAAAAATTTTTTTAAAAAAAGTATTAAATTGTTATATGTATCCAGTGATTATACTATAAAGTTATTTTCCATTTGACTTCACCAGTTTTAGATTATTTTTATTTAAAATCGCTGAATTTTCACATTTGCCGTTTAAATACTGAGAAGAGACGGTGCGGTGAACAGCAGCCAGTTGAGGCACGTCACTGCGTTGTGCCTCACCATGGATTGCGGACTCGGCTAACTGCTGGCCTGCTGTGCAGTGAGACCGTATTGCTATATGAATTATATTATACATTTCCATAGTTTAGTTAGCTGAGGTATATAATGTACAGTGTATTTTGTCAACAACTGTATGTGTGTAACGTATTTCTTGTGCTGAGCAATCATAAAATGGCTGCAAAAGACGCACTGGCTGAGGCTCGCAGTAATCCCGCCTCCTGCACCCCCGCCGTAGAATGCAACCCCTGACGGGAGTGTTATATCAACTAAAGCCCACACTTAAACTTTCCACGTGCAAGATTGAATCTATTTAAAAAAGTTATTTCATAAGAAGCCAAAAAGTACAAAAACAATAATGTTCGTGTTGGAGGAGTTGTGAATGACTGCAGGGCCACAACATTAGGTACACCTCACAACTCCTCCAACACGAACATTATTGGTTTTGCACTTTTTGGCTTCTTATTAAATAACTTTTGTAACCTATTTTTATGGGCTTTCCTCTTTGTGATGTTAAGTTCCTGTTATGCGCTGTTATACAGTATATGCCTTGAGCTCTTATTTTGAAGGCGCTAAGAGCGGAAGTGATGACACGTTGGAGTGGAGCGGAGGTTTTTGAAAGAATGTAAATAAAGTGGTCCTCGTGTAAACTGGAGCCTCCGTGTTTGTTATTTTGTAGTTTCATACAGTATACAGTATATTTATAAACCCTCGGTTACACTTTTTTAAATAGATTCATTCTTGCACGTGGAAAGTTTAAGTGAGGGCTTTAGTTGATATAACACTCCCGTCAGGGGGTGCATTAATCCAGCACAACAACGGCGCATGGACTTCATTTATAAGTAAAGGTAAGACCATAATAACATTTTTTTTTATTAAATGTGCTTTTTTGTGTGCTACAGTTTGTATGTGTAAAGTTAAAGTTAAGTTAAAGTACCAATGATTGTCACACACACACTAGGTGTAATGAAATTTGTCCTCTGCATTTGACCCATCCCCTTGATCACCCCCTGGGAGGTGAGGGGAGCAGTGGGCAGCAGCGGCGCCGCGCCCGGGAATTATTTTTGGTGATTTAACCCCCAATTCCAAGCCTTGATGCTGAGTGCCAAGCAGGGACGAATGCTGGTATGAGCTTTTAAACATAACCTGTTAACTGCTGCCAATCAAATGGTGAATAAGATACTCTTTAGGGTTCATATCTTTGTAAATCTGACTGTGATGAAGTCAGTGCCTCACCAGCCATCAACCTCACCGCACGTCACTGGATATGGAGATATCCATTGACAATACAATCGGGAAAAAAGGTCATAATTGTAGAAAAACGGCTTGTTTAGAGGCAGTAAGAAGAAAGGCAAGATTGTTTTGTAAATATCTCCGCCATGCCTCCATTATTTGATTCCCCAAATACACAAAAACAAGGTACGAATAGGTAAGAAAATTTGGTTTTGCATTATAGGTCCGCTTTAAAAAGACATTATCCACCACATAAATAAGTATAAATAACCATCACATATGATCTATTTTTAAACAGAAATGACTAAGTAATAGCACCCAAATGCTTCTATTTATTGTTTTTATTTCACCCTGTTCCAGTCTTTTCACGATCTACATTCTAGCGATTGTCCATTCTGAGCCAGGTTTGTGATGATCGGATTAATTTTGCCGAAACAATGATCACACAGTTAAAGTACAGTTGTGAGCGGATTTCACAAACTGTGAGCCTTTCCCCTTCAATACGTACGCATGAAGCAGATTAACAGCCTCTATAAATAACAGTATCAATGCTGCTATGTGAGTGCTGTTGCTCGATTGTAATGTTTCTGTTTTGGCTCTGATTTTTTAAAAATGCACTTATAGTTTTTAGTTGAAAAATGCAGTACAAAAACATAGTGTGTGAGCAGTTTTGAAGGTAAACGTGATTATTTTTACTGACTCAGGTACCTATGAGTCACTCACCGAAATGAATATATTCACTTGATTTACTTTATTCACTTATCACAAAGCGCATGCGCAAAAGCTCGCACATGGCTGATGATGTGATTCACTCATCACAGAGCGCATGTCACTACACGATCGGTCCCGGAAGACACGATAGACTTGCAATTTTTTTAAGACAGAGCTTCTGCGACGTCACGTTTTGTGATATTACCCACCCAGGGTTGTAGCTATGTCTGAAGAACAAGGGGGCTTAGCCCCAAAGAGGTTCCTTGAAGCGAGGGCGCAAAGTGTGCTAGCAAAAATGTTTTGTGAGCTCGCGGAGACGCCTGACAACGACGTGGAGCCAACAATTTGGACCTCACATTTCCTGGAGGACATGAAAGCCAGGTTTGTGCAATTCCAACCCACTCCTTCTCCCTCCACCTCAGTCGCTGGCCCCAGCGCTCCACCCGGCTCGGCCGCCGGCCCCTGCGCTCCGTCTGTCTTGGCTGCCGGCCCCTGCGCTTGCCGGCTTGGTCATCACCTCCTGCGCTCCACTCTTCCAGTGGGATTTAGGACGCCGCTTCCTACCTCTTCTCAAGTAAGTCTACCTATGACGCCACGTCCAGCTTGTCCCCCAGCCCGACCCACTAGTCCGGTGATAGCTCCTTTGGAGCTCACCACGCTGTCCATCCTGGCATCCTGTTGGGATTCTGCATGGGACATGTTGCTGTCCCTCCTTCTGGCCACCTTCCGCCCTTCCATGGCTTTTAGAGCAGGGGACGCCGCCAACCAAGAGGTCCTTCCTCTCATAAAGGGAAGTGTCTGGCATCCACTTTGTGAGGGGGTGGCTACTACTAGCAGAGGTGCTGCAGAAGACTCTCAGTTATGCTCATCGTCTCCAACGGGTCATCTCACGACGCCGCCATCATCGTCTCACCCGGGTTGTCCCACAATGCCGCCATCATCGTCTCCAGCGGGTCGTCCCACAACGCCGCCATCATGGTCTCCAGCGGGTCGTCCCACGACGCCACCATCATGGTCTCCAGCGGGTCGTCCCATGACGCCACCATCATGGTCTCCAGCGGGTCGTCCCACGACGCCACCATCATGGTCTCCAGCGGGTCGTCCCACGACGCCACCATCATGGTCTCCAGCGGGTCGTCCCACGACGCCGCCTTCATGGTCTCCAGCGGGTTGTTCCACGACGCCACCTTGGTCGTCCCACAATGCCGCCATCATGGTCTCCAGCGTGTCGTCCCTCGACGGCGCCATCATGGTCTCCAACGGGTCATCTCCGCGACCTCCGGCTTTCCTGTGGCACAAGCGGCCATCAGGCACCTGCACGCGACCCCCTTGTCGGCCAAAAAAGAGGCCATTCCATGGACACTTGGGCGTGGACCTTCACAGCGGCTGAGAAGCCGTCCTTGCTCAGGTCAGCCTCCTCGGTGACCGTGGCCTTTTCATGTCTTACCTGCATGTCATCCTCCCGTCTCCTGCATCTTGGGGTCACAACTTCCGCAGCCATGCGAGTACGTGACAAGCTGGAGTTACAGTTTCCTTTTCCTCTAATATCAACATGGATGAAATAGAGTCTTTTTGTTTTTGGAAAGGAAATATGCATGATCTGAAAGTAATTCTGTTGAATGGGCAGAATAATGTTGTAAAGAGGAAAACTGTAATATTGCAGTTGGAGAAAGAGGGGGTGATATTTTATACTTACAATTCAAACAAGGACACCAGAGCTTTATGAAATAGACAAAATGTCAAATGTTCTACACTTAATCAAATACATGTAAGAGAGGGGTAGCAATTGTCGCCAAACCCCATGTTGGTTTTGTAAAAAAAAGAATGGTGTGCTGATAAAAAAGGTCAATATGTGTTGGTGATTGGAAAAATTCAGTTTGTACAGGTTTCCTTTATACATGTATATAATATCCACCAGAGCAAAATTCAGATTTAAAGATAAAATATCTAGACTTATTGGTTACAAGAAAAAATGGGGTGGTCATATTAGGGTGAGACTTAAAAGGGCCATACTTTGAAGTCTTCTACATCTAACACTTCCCTGTCTATAGCATGTAATGGTGATTCTTTGGTCCAAGTTTTGCATTGATAAAGATTTACGAGGAATGTAACATCATTGTAAATACCGCTGTGTTGTGGTTTCAAACTTTTCAAAACAATGCCGTGACATCTGACAGTAATTGAGAACTGCAAGTTCACTCGCCAGTGTAGTTTTTTTCTGGCCCTATTGAGTGAGCTGGTCTGAGAAGCAAACCGCATTTCCTATAATCCCCTGCACGCGTGTTCAGTAAAAGATGGCGGGCAACACATAGGAGCAGAGCAAAAAATTCAAGCTCACGAATTACCCAGCGACGTTAAAATTGGACATTTGGTCACATTTTGGATTCGCAGTCAAGGAAAATAAACAGGATAAAATGTGAGGGACATGCAAAATACAGTTTGCAGACATTGCCAGACCACGATCGTCTAAAAGTACGGAAATACAAGCAACATGAGAAATCACTTGATTAATAAATTTTTTGTATTTTTTTTATTTTACCAGGAAAAAAAGCCCTATTCGTCAGGGCTTGAGGATTGTTTCGGTTACTGACATTTAGCTGCATGCTGTGTGCATGACTGCTCATCCTGTGTTAAATAGTATTAAATACTTCCATGCACGTCGTCCTACTGTCTCCTGCATCTTGGGGTCACAACTACCGCCGCTATGCGAGTCCTTGACAGAATCCTCGAGCCAGAAAGTGACCTCGCAGAGACGCCTGTCGGCAACGTGGAGCCAACGTTTTGAACCGCACATTTCCTGGAGGACATGAAGGCCAGGAAAAAAATCCCATTGAAATTAAAAACCTCTTTTTCAAGGGAGTCCTGGCCAAGAGGCAGCAAAGTTACATGTACAATTACATTCACATTACACATTAAAATGACAGGATGTACATCAAGTAAAACAGTTACAGATAACTGAGACTCCTCCAAATGCTCTTAGTTTAGATTTAAAAGCATTTAAGGATAAAAATTCAGTCAACTTCCAGTCTTTTTGTAACATGTTCCAAGCACAAATGAATTATCACTTGAAATAGATATTTGACGCAAGACCAAGATATAAGACAGGCCAAACATCAATTTGTGAGGCATTTCAATCAGTTTTCCTCATTACAGCATGTTTACAATGTCTGTTTGAAGACACTAAACTGATTTTTTTTTTTTTACATGTTCGTTACTTGAGACTTTTTTCCTGCGACATGCCACACGAGTGGAGGACTGGACAAGCGGGAGTGGCGTGCATGTGTAACCAAGCTGTTAAATTGTATCAAATTATTGTTTTATAAATACAAAAAGGTTCAGTAGTGATTGACACTGTTATCTAATATTAATATAACACAGCTGCAATTTCTAACAATGTATTGGCATATGATGTAAGTTACTTACCTTACGTAAAAATTATTTAATAAAAAAATTGGTAAGGTTTTTCACAATAAAATCCATTAAAAATATATATTTTTTTAAATATTCTTACTTCAGCCCTGCGATGAGTTGTTTTAAGTGGTATTTTCACAAACTTAAATTTAGGGGTCACAATTGCACACAGCTACTTCTCAATAGAAAGTACCCTATAAAATATGTTTTTGTATTTATTTATCTTATCATTATCTCAATTAATACCCTGGGTTTAAAGGGGAACATTATCACCAGACCTATGTAAGCGTCAATATATACCTTGATGTTGCAGAAAAAAGACCATATATTTTTTTAACCGATTTCCCAACTCTAAATGGGTGAATTTTGGCGAATTAAACGCTTTTCTAATATTCGCTCTCGGAGCGATGACGTCACAACGTGACGTCACATCAGGAAGCAATCCGCCATTTTCTCAAACACCGGGTCAAAACAGCTCTGTTATTTTCCGTTTTTTCGACTGTTTTCCGTACCTTGGAGACATCATGCCTCGTCGGTGTGTTGTCGGAGGGTGTAACAACACGAACAGGGACGGATTCAAGTTGCACCAGTGGCCCAAAGATGCGAAAGTGGCAAGAAATTGGACGTTTGTCCCGCACACTTTACCGACGAAAGCTATGCTACGACAGAGATGGCAAGAATGTGTGGGTATCCTGCGACACTCAAAGCAGATGCATTTCCAACGATAAAGTCAAATAAATCTGCCGCCAGACCCCCATTGAATCTGCCGGAGTGTGTGAGCAATTCAGGGACAAAGGACCTCGCTAGCACGGCAAGCAATGGCGGCAGTTTGTTCCCGCAGACGAGCGAGCTATCGACCCTAGCTTCCCTGGCCTGCTGACATCAACTCCAAAACTGGACAGATCAGCTTTCAGGAAAAGAGCGCGGATGAGGGTATGTTTACAGAATATATTAATTGATGAAAATTGGGCTGTCTGCACTCTCAAAGTGCATGTTGTTGCCAAATGTATTTCATATGCTGTAAACCTAGTTCATAGTTGTTAGTTTCCTTTAATGCCAAACAAACACATACCAATCGTTGGTTAGAAGGCGATCGCCGAATTCGTCCTCGCTTTCTCCCGTGTCGCTGGCTGTCGTGTCGTTTTCGTCGGTTTCGCTTGCATACGGTTCAAACCGATATGGCTCAATAGCTTCAGTTTCTTCTTCAATTTCGTTTTTGCTACCAGCCTCCACACTACAACCATCCGTTTCAATACATTCGTAATCTGTTGAATCGCTTAAGCCGCTGAAATCCGAGTCTGAATCCGAGCTAATGTCGCTATAGCTTGCAGTTCTTTCCGCCATATTTGTTTGTGTTGGCTTCACTATGTGACGTCACAGGAAAATGGACGGGTGGTTAAAATCAGGCACTTTGAAGCTTTTTTTAGGGATATTGCGTGATGGGTAAAATTTTTAAAAAAACTTCGAAAAATATAATAAGCCACTGGGAACTGATTTTTAATGGTTTTAACAATCCTGGAATTGTGATAGTGTTCCCCTTTAAACAAATCGTAATATAAAGTAAATAAAAATGCATGTTTAAATAATGTTTTATTAAACCTTTTTTTAGTTAAGGGACAGCCCTTTGCTTTAATTCGGTAGAATGTCCCATATATATATATATATATATATATATATATATATATATATATATATATATATATATATATATATATATATATATATATATATATGCATATATTTTTTTTAATTGTTTTTTTTTTATTATTAACAAGTGTGTTCTTTAACCTGGATGGATAGTAAACTTGCTATCAGGACTCACTGGTTACACAGGGATGCAGAAGGGGTCGAGAGTGTGACGCGGCGCAAAGCACTGGAGTGACAACGCACGGCAGACAGACGGCAGGTGGAAGAACATATGCCGACGGAAGATACGTTCACAATACGCTAAGTCAAGGAAAGTGAAATAATTCTTTGCCTGGTGGGCATGTTTTAAAATGACAAGCTGTCGTCTACTGCTCAGTGAGTGCACCCTTCTGCTCTCCTCACAGCGGCATCACAGGAAGGACGAGCAGGAGTTGCAGGGCCGTAGCCAAGATAAAAGAGGTTTGGGGGCACACCCATCTTCTGGACTCCTCTTCCCCCCCCAGAAAAAACTATTTTCTTACCTTCTAGTACTTACTTATGTGTATTTAGGATCTGTATAATCCCTGAAAATTTGAAATCAAACCGTGGATGCGTTGCGGAGATATTTATAAAACAATCTTGCCTTTCTTCATACTTCCTCCAAACGCTCCGTTTGGAATTTTGTTCAAGTGTGACGTCAGCGGATTATCCATACATGGTCGAAATTTACCCAAACATTATTTTTAATTTATGTAAAACAACATCGTGTCCATGATAAAACCCAATGAAGGAAAATGCTCTGTTGTTGGTTGCTTTAACCAGCACAAGTCACTGCAGGAACTTTTCGCCTCAGCTAAAGTAAAAAGTGCCTTTTTTTAAGTTAAATGATTCGTGGCAGACTATGTCTCCCGGCTGGCCTGGGAACGCCTCGGGATCCCCCGGGAGGAGCTGGACGAAGTGCCTGGGGAGAGGGAAGTCTGGGCTTCCCTGCTTAGGCTGCTGCCCCCGCGACCCGACCTCGGATAAGCGGAAGAAGATGGATGGATGGATGATTCGTGGCAAAGTACCTTCAACTGTAAAAGAAGTCAACTTCAAGTGATTGCCAAGAAGAGTCCTGCTTCACCCACAATGAATTACAAAAAGATTAATTTTCCGAAAAACGACTTTTAATTGGCGTATCTGTGTTGGCCCTATGATAAGGTGGCGACTTGTCCAGGGTGTACTCTGCCTTCCGCCCGAATGCAGCTGAGATAGGCTCCAGCAACCCCCGCGACCCCAAAAGGGACAAGCGGTAGAAAATGGATGGATGGAAGGGCTTCTGACTACTATTTATGGCAATAGAGGACAATGAGATGGTAAGTCATAACAGCAGGTTTGAAATCTGTGAATGATCTGTTAGCAATGTTAGCTTTAGTTGTTGTAGAGCTAACTTAGCCTTCTACTGTAAGACAATAGCGTCACCGTCCTGCGGCAAAATAATGAATCATTTTTCTAAAAATTACTTTTAATTGGATTGTTGCCTACTGGACCAGTTACTAATATAATCCGTTGTTATGTTAGATATGTAGCTCATAGCCAGGTTTACTCTATAGCCATCTGGAACTTCTATTGTATACAATTGGTCTAAGCAGCAGCAGTGAAAGTATTAATATGCATATAAAAGCATTTCATTGTCAGTATACACATGTATTCGTCCAGGATTTAGCATAGAGCTCAATAGGGTTTAGCGGGGCTGGGTAGACATACTTGTTGGATAAAGGCTTTTTTTACAATGTAAAAGCGAGCATCAAACTGGTTTCAAATAATCGTACAAAATTTAAAAAAAAAACAAAGGCCCGTACCGGGACAAACTGTACCCTATTCTACTGCACTACTTCTCCGAAAAATAATACTCATTCATTTTTGTGCTTACCCAAGACTAAAAGTAAACAGATAAAATGCTTTTTTATTCCAAAATACTGTACGTTGCTTGTCGCCCGCAGCTAGCCTTGCTAGCGCTAACACCCTACTAAATGCTATTTTTGGAACTGAATAAAATATGTTTTGAGTCTGACAAACCTGTGAACACACCAACATGTACCAGGTGATGGTGTTAAAATTGAAGTCACAGCAGCTATCCAGGCTATTTGCTGTCTCTTTATTCGCTTCATAACCCGACTTTCTTTGGCTTTGCTTTCTTGCTGGAAATGAGAAAAATCTGACCAAATCCTGTTTTTTCTGAAGCAATCATGACCTCGATAGTGGCAGTTAATTATGCTACGCATTCGCACCATGTTTTGAACTTGTATTTGCCCATATAAATAGCTATTCAGAGTCCAGCAAGTCCCACAATGCAATACGTTTCATTGTCAAACTGTCAAACCATATTGGAGAGAGAAAGACTTTGTAAAAGTTAAACCTTAGCCACCATATCACTCACTCACTCATCTAATGGCCTAGGAGGCCGTAGGGGTGTTATGGTGGATGCTTGGGCAGTCAGGGATCTCCAGCGCTCACGATCTTCTGCTGTTCGCAGCAGGGTTGGGAAGCTGCAGCCAGTCCATTCTTTGATGTTGTCCATCCAGGCCTTTCTCTGCCTGCCTCGTCTCCGCTTCCCCTCTACTGTTCCCTGCAGGATGGTCTTTGACAGGGAGGTGTGCCTTGTGACATGACCAAACCAGGCCAGCTTGCGACGTTTAACTGTTGAGAGTAGAGGTTCCTGTTCGCCAGCATGGGTGGTAACTAGCTGTCTAACATAATCATTTTGTGTTCACTGTATGATATATGTAGCATTCTTCTGTAACACTTGCTTTCAAAGGACTGTATCCTGCGCTCAGTGTCCGCTGTGAGCGTCCAGCTCTCACAACCATAGAGTAGGGTGGAAAGAACAAGTGACTTGTAGAGTCTGACCTTCACCTGGAAGCTGATGGTATTGCTTTTCCAGATACTGGTCAGTCTTGCCACCATATAGTGGCAGGTAATTCCATCCGGCTTTCCTTACTTTCTGTCCGCCGCGTCGTCTCCTTTCTCCTTGGAACCGGAACCACGGTGAGTCGTTGGCCTTGCTATTTCATCTGGGATGTTGTCTGTTGTGGTGAACGTCATGTAAAAATGAGATGGCTGGTGGCTATTGTTGCGTTTGGACCAGTTGTTCCTCCCAGGGAATTCAAGTTTCTGGTCGCTCCCAAGCTCTTTTATGACACTGAAAGCTGAGTAGAAGAACCACCAGAGACAGAATAGGTATTTTGTCATTTATTTCCAAAGCTTTGGAAATATAATGAGACCAGTCCAGCATAGAACATTCAATCGCGCAGCTAAGATGGTCTGATCTAAAATATGGAAACCTTCTCTTCGATAGAGTGTCTCTCCCTCCCCCCCCCGTTGTCTTGTCTCTCTTTCCAGCCCAAACACATGCCCATTGTCCTCCTCAGCTGGGCACAGGAACAGATAAGGAAAAGGAGTATCTGTCGTCCTTACATTCCAAAGTCAAGGTTAGCACACAGTACTTGCAGACAATTAAAAGATAACAAATAATAAAGAACACTAGCTGTTTTGTACTATGACTAATGGTTAAAAAGAAGTAACACACAAATATGGATATATCTAATTATCTGCCTCCGTCACTATCACCGGTGTCCATATTCTGTACAGATTTAGCAAAATAAAAACAACTACTGTACCAAACATAGCTACAGGGTGGGGACGAAAGTGGAGTGAGCGTCAGGGTGCGTGGTAGAGAGGGCTTCATTTGAATCTAACAACTCTGCCTCTTGAAACAAATCGTTTTTGCAACAGCCAGAACATGTCTTAAAGATAAGTCTTTACAGCAACATCTATGCAAAGTTTTGATCAAAGAACTATTATTAAATTTCATGTAGACCAAAATGAAGTGTTTTAACATTTTGAACAAATCAAGATATAACACCTTTAATACATCTGAATTTGTGTTTTCGTAAGATGTTTTATGGCTTTAATAGGAAATCCACGTAAGTTTTAATACATGAAGTCCCTGGACTCTGACGGTTCAATAAAAGAACGCGGGTAGAGTCTAGCACTAGCATGGATTCTACAAAGGTTTTCATGAAAGCTACACTGTTAAAGCGAGCGAGCCCCAGGCAACTTACAATCACCACCGTGCAGAGATTGTAGCAGTCGATGAGAAAGACATGAGCCAGAGTTATTATGTGAGTGCGGCCCTGGACATATGGATGATACAGAAGTTGAGAGCCTGGAGTGCTCATTAGTACCCTACAAACCATAACACACAGCCTTTTGCTTTAGGCATCAGCCACTGTTTATTTTCCTTTTGTCTATAATAATGCTAAGTTCATGGGACTAATTTTTCTGCAGCAAGACCTGAAAATGTCTCAGGAGAGACACCTAGATTGAAAGTATTCTGACTAATGAGCTGGAAAACTGATACCAAACTTCTGTTGACCACAATTTCTTGAACGAAGGCGAGTGTGTCATGCGTGATAAATACAGTGAAAAGTGCCATCTTAATTTTTCTGAAATGTATGCGTCTGAATCTCGCTAATTATTTAATTATTAATATCAATGATACAACTCAGACAGCATATATTTTATGATAAAATTAATGTTATTAATAAACCTGCTCAGTGGCCTTGTGGTTAGAGTGTCCGCCCTGAGATCGGCAGGTCGTGGGTTTAAATCATACCAAAGACTATAAAAATGGGACCCATTACCTCCCTGCTTGGCACTCAGCATCAAGAGTTGGAATTGGGAGTTAAATCACCAAAATGATTCCCGAGCGCGGCCACCGCTGCTGCTCACTACTCCCCTCACCTCCCACGGGGTGGAACAAGGTGATGGGTCAAATGCAGAGGGTAATTTAACCACACCTAGTGTGTGTGACTATGAGTGGTACTTTAACTTTTTAACTTTAATTTGATGGTGAATAAGTGCATTTCACATGTGGGAAAACCCTTTGATGAATCAAAAAAGGCATAATAAAGTTTCTTCTGACAAACTGACTTGTGATAATGATTCCCACATTGGGCTCTTTGGTTTTTATTTGTGGACATCAATTTCTGAGCTGCCAAATTGTTGCTCTGTGTAAAATACAGTGGGGGTAATAAGTACAATATTTAATTTTGTAAGTTTACATCGTTAAAAAGATATGATCAGCCTGTATTTTAAAGTTAGGTATTTGTAACAGAGAGAGACAGTATGTCAAATCAAAAAGAACAACGTGGCGCAGTGGGAAAATGGCCGTGCGCGACCCGAGGGTCCCTGGTTCAATCCCCACCTAGTACCAACCTCGTCATGTCCGTTGTGTCCTGAGCAAGACACTTCACCCTTGCTCCTGATGGGTGCTGGTTAGCGCCTTGCATGGCAGCTCCCTCCATCAGTGTGTGAATGTGTGTGTGAATGGATAAATGTGGAAGTAGTGTCAAAGCGCTTTGAGTACCTTGAAGGTAGAAAAGCGCTATACAAGTACAACCCATTTATCATTTAACATTACATATAGGTTATCAATTATTTTGTTTTTAATTAAACAAAATGGATCCTGACCAACCAACAAGCATTCTGCTTAGTCCTGTTCCTCAAGGAAAGTACTTCTTATCTCAACTCATTATTTGGATAATCAATCAATCAATCCACTTTTTTTATATAGCACATTCAAACAACAAACATGTTTCCAAAGTACTGCACAACAATATTAAAAACAATATTCAAATATTATACTTAGCTCCACCAATGACTGAAAAAATAAATAAATAAATATAAAACCAATATAAAAAACAATATAAAAATAAATATGATTAAAAACAATTTTAAAGGGTAAAACCAATTAAAAGAATAAATAGAAATCTAAATTTTAAAAACACAGAGGATCACACAACTCACGTAGTGTTAAAAGCCAGAGAACAAAAGTGGGTCTTAAGACGAGACTTAAAACACTCCACTGTGGGAGCAGTCGAACATGGAGGGGCAGAGTGTTCCAGAGCTTAGGGCCGACCACAGAGAAGGCCCTGTCTCCCCTGGTTTTAAGTCTCGTCTTGGGCACCACGAGCTGGAGCTGGCTCTCGGACCTCAGAGCGCGCGCAGGATAAAGTCATAAAAACAGTCTCTTCCATTCAATCCTCCACTGGCAAAACAAAAGTGCTGTCAAAAGACCTCTGGAACAAGATTGCTCACAATGGACAACTGTATTTTGCATAATAAGGCTTTTTGTTTTTGTTTGAAATGTGGAACTCTAACAAAAGAAACTGACCAAAAAGCAAATGTCCATAGGATGCTGGTTTTCAAAATAAGCATAATAGCGAAGCTTTATGTAATGTGGCCAAGGGAACAATTGAGTTGAATAGCCCTGTCTATGCCTGGGAAATCCTGTTCAGGCTCAAGGTTATCCAGGCTATTTTCCACCTAACCTTATCCTTGCCCACACACACAATGCCACCGTTAAAGACCCCCTCCCCTCTCCGTCGCAACGCGACCTAGTAGCACATGCCCGAAAGAAAATGCGTGAGCTGGAAGTGTAACCTTACCCTGTGTTTCATTGTAGCCCATTGCCACATTTATTTTAACAGTAAACCTTGCTTGCCTCACCATCAGCAGCTGTTAGACTATTGTAGTGAATCACACCTGAGCCATCATACATGAATCATATCTTTAATGGACGTGTGAAAGTAAACAATGTGATAAAGAACATTTTACAACAGTCAATCTAGGGATCTAGATATCTGGTCAGGACACTGTGCTTGTAGGCTGAAATTGGCGGCCGTACTTGACGGCCGTAACCACTTCATGGCTTCACAATAGTTATGGAGTACAAAACTAGACGTTGAGTAATCGCTCGACATACATGGCGGACAATAACTGATAGTCTGCTTTGCCAGTCCAAATGCATTCGCTGTTTTCCCTATTACTCCCTTATCCACGGGAGCCCGCATTCTCAGTGTTTCCCCTTCGACAAATGGATGAAGTAGAATCACAGCTGACCTGGACATTTGAAAGTTCTCTTGCAGTTCCTGTGGCACAACACACTTGTTGACAAACATATCCCACCAGGCTGCCGTTCTTCCAGGCCTTGTCCAAAACAGTTGCTCAACATTGCTATGTTGCCGTCTGAGATGTGTTGTATGCCAAATAGCTGCAATCGCCCGTTACGATACCGCTTGTTATGAAGCTGGCTGTGGCGCGTTCTTTTTGACGTCACTTTCTGTGTGGGGCGCGGTCTTTCTGGTGCCACTTCCTCTCCGAACTCAGTTTGTAAACGATCGATGAGTCCATACAGAACTAAGAGCCAGAGATTTAAGAAATACCCGTGTAAAAAAATATCCAACCTTAAACGATGGTTTAGTGTGGCTGACACAGGGCTTAGGCTAAAGTTTAAGGAGTTATCTGGCTTAATGTACACAGGGCCTAAGACTCCCCCCAAAAAGTGGTCAAATGTTTACATTTCATCGGCTAAATATGCCCTAGAATGCGTTCAACTTTTGTTCAGAATCAGCTACTTTAGCGACGACAGCTAATGCAACTTTCTTTATTCATTGTGGTAGACTAGACGATCATTGTATAAATGCTCGACTCTGTCCCACCCACAGGCGCCGAGCATCTCTGAAAGTGAACGAGAAGTGAGCGGGGCCTCAGCTGGCCTGGGCGCCGGGCTTCCGCATTATGATAGGATGATCTGTTTGAGGCTGAGTCCTTTTATTACTCACAGCAAGATGAGCAAATCAGCGATCTTGAAACACTGCCAGAGCATTCTTCAAGTTTTATTCCGTTGTTCCATGTTGATATAGAGCATTGGTCCCCAAACTACGGCCACCATCCAAAATCCGGCCTGCGGAAAGTCCCAAGTTAAAAAAAATAAAAAAAAATTATTATTATTAATATTATTATTATTTATTTTTTTAATCTGTCCTTTCTATTCCATTTTCTACCCCTTGTTACTTTTGGTGTCTCCTAACCACTCAGTCAAATCATATTGTCTAAAGATGCATTTTTCCATCGATAACGTGACATCATCACGCTAAAAAAAAAAAAAAAAAAAAAAAAAAACACAATAAAAAAAAAAAATTAAAATAAAATTAAAAAAATATAATATATATATATATATATATATATATATATATATATATATATATATATATATATATATATATATATATATATATATAGTGATTAAGGGCTTAGTGTTTTCCCGATACCAATATTTTGGTACCGGTTCCAAAATGTATTTTGATATTTTTCAATACTTTTCTAAATAAAGGGCACCACAAAAAATTGCATTATTGGCTTTATTTTAACAAAAAAATCTTACGGTACATTAATCATATGTTTATTATTGTTTGTCCTTAAATAAAATAGTGAACATACTAGACAACTTGTCTTTTAGTAGTAAGTAAACAGACAAAGGCTCCTAATTTAGTCTGCTGACATATGCAGTAATATGTTACTGCATATGTCAGCAGACTAAATTAGGAGCCTTTGTGTCATTTTCCATTCTATTATTTTGTCAAAACTTTTAAGGACAAGTGGTAGAAAATGAATTAAATATTAAATATGCATGGTCGACAAGCAGGCGTCTGTTTTAAATGGATATTAGGCATCATTCAAAGAAAAATGCCATATGCTTGAGTTGTTTTCGGCTGTATAAACCGTTTAAATCGCAAAAAGATTAACCATTTCTTCACAGTTCCGCAAAAGGTAATCAAGAATAGTGGAAGAGTGCAATAGTGAGTGGCACACACTCTAGTCCAAGGGAGCAAAATCAAAGAATGCACAAGTTTGCAGCAATCACTTCCTTAAAGGTTTGTTTGATATACTTTTAATGTTTAGCCATTTACCCATTTAAATATTATTTAGATTTTGTTTGTATTTCTTGAAACACAGTTTTGCTACGAGTGTTATGTAAAGTACCAACTCGGCAAGTCTAAATAAAGGAAAACAATAGTGAGCAAAACCTGATAGAGTTAAACTTTTACCAAAGGTGCAATCATAAATGAAGCTTTCAGAACATATACAACGTTGAGATTTATAGTTATAGTGTGATAAAGTTAGAGAAAAACAGGCGCAAAAGGTGCGTGCAACAACATTCAGGCAACAAACATGGCCGTAGACGCAAAGTTAAATCATGAAATGCAATCTTAACTGAGCAAAACGATGCATATTTATTCGAGAGAGTTTTGATACCAATGTACTTGACCCAGCCACACACAAAGAAGTTGCAGACCTTCATGCTTTTCCCAGTTTTCAATAAATTAATCAGAGTTTACTTATATAGCCCTTAATCACAAATGTCTCAAAGGGCTGCACAAACATATCCCACATCAGGGCAAGAACGTTTTCATCTCTTGTGTCTTTGTAAAATGGCGTCTGGAGCACAATAGTTGAATTTGTCTGGGAATGCGACCGACGTATAATCTTGCCATCACCCGAAAAATCTTTTTTTGAAGGAATAGGAATCTGTTCCATTGCATAGTTGAATTTTTTTCTATATTTTTATTGTAATATTTTCAGAATGTGTTTGTTCTATTTTTGCCCAAAGTAAGACAAAGAAAACAATCTGAAGTTGTCTTTATTTTTTAGTTTTAATGCGTGTGCGCAGATTTTCCTCCATGCGGGCCCTGAGCTAAAACGAGTTTGACACCCCTGGTCTACCTGCAGCTGGTGCTGCTGCTGTTGCTGTGCGGGCAGAGTGGAGACCCCTACCACTCAAAGTCCAAACTGCAAATGATTTGCACATGCCCTAAGCTGCTGCGATTCCTGCCCAGGCTTACAAAGCGAGATGTAATTTAAATGTAAATCTTTCTTCACTGTCATGCTAAAATAAATCACTGCAGCGTCCCAATCGTTTGTTTAATGAGCTATTCAATAGATTCAGTTTATCAGTGCATTTCACAACCCTCCATTATTTTATTTGATACCCTAACATTTAACAATACAGAACACAATTGAATTAAATTCAGAGAACACAGTCTAAGATCAACAGTAG